>NC_056717.1:15599921-15605756 GCF_018831695.1 Puntigrus tetrazona | reverse complement strand
GTGTTTGTGTGTGTGGCGAGAGAAAGAGAGAGAAAGATTTTATGATTTCCCATTAAACATGGAAGCATTTGTTTGCCAGAGACTGGAGGTGGTTGAGACGGTGATTCCTCTGTTGCATCCTGGGATTGTGCACACTGGAGGGAAAGTGATTCATCCTGGAAACACCTGCCTTACTTCTCTGAACCTCTCAGGTGATTTCATCTCAGAATTGATTTCATTTCAGTATTAGGGTGAAACATATCTGTACATTATTGCTGTAACATTGTCTTGATAATACAGGAAATAAACTGACTGAGCAATCACTCAGGGTGTTGCTCTCATCTCTGGAAGGACAGGACGAAGGCGGGCTTCTGCGTCTTTCTCTCAACGTGAGTATCATTAGTCTTTTTCTAATCCTTATTTAAAGAGCTTGTTTTCATTTCAGCTGTGTTTTTCAGAGGAATCAGTTTCCCTCAGATTGTGACACTTTCTTGAAGATACAAGAGATTATGTCTCTCAGGGACCCTTTAAAAAAACCCCGCTCTGGTCAGGTGGAGGATGAGCGTGGTGAACCCAAGACCATCAATGATGACTAATGGTGTAAATGACAAGAAGGGGCATTTTACTGTATTGTTTTTTTATGTATAAGTGTTCACTGACATTATACATGGACAGTTCTAGACATAAGGTTGAACATTAGTTTTGATTTGTTGAAAATTTTGGTCAATATATGTTATTTCACTGTTTTCATCATTTTTCTAGTAAACTTTTCCACTGAAATTTAATTTAGTTAGTGTTAGTTTTTATAGCAAAGGACTGCTTAAACTCCCTGTATTATTTTATATTGGTGCCGTTGATTGATTAATCGTGATTAATTGCATCTAAAATAAAAGTTTTTGTTTACGAGTGTGTGTACTGTATGTATTTATTATGTAGCTATTTATAAATACATATATGTGTGTATATATTTTACGTATATGTATTAAATATGTTTATATGGTTTATATGAATATAAATATATACATGCAAATATTTGAAAAAATATACGTTGTTTTTATATATCCATAACATATATACACAGTAAACATACATATATTATGTACACAAAAACATTTATTTTCTCATGCAATTAAACACCATTAATCGTTTGACAGCACTATTTTTCCATGTACGTTTTCTCTATGCAACACTTCTGCTAAAATAATGATGTTTCGCCAATGGGTAATTTAAATTTCATTAATTAAAATCATAATAAAAATGATAATTATACCTTCGACCTGTTTGTTAAAATAAAGCCTCAAATTCACCTCAACATAATAAGTATGATATTCTGTCATTCATCTGCAGAGCTAATTATTTTTCATTCCATTCCATCAACTACTAAACGCAGGCTGACTAAACGACTGTGATTGGTCCATCCATGCCAGCGCTGAGAAAACTAACAGCACACACGTACAATGGCTCGTCCTTGAGGGAGCTTGACGATAAATCACACTTAAAAAATACAAATGCAATCTTGAATAGTCATATGATGTGAACCATAAGTGAATCTACAAGAAATAACATTTAGGCCCAACATGATCAAATCACATCTAACTATGCCCGTAAAGTCCAACTAGTTCAAGTTAATGTGGGCGTGGCTTATCCTCCCTCGTCAACGTGCACTGGACCAATCAGAATGTCTCATGGAGACTGTGTCCGCCAACGTGCAGATACAGTAAAAAATTGAACATTGTTTACCACATTGCGCTTTTAGTTGTTTTATTGCGGGTTTTTTAGTTTTCCATGCGATGTCAGAGTTGGCGTGCTGTCCATAAAGGCTCTTTATCGGAGTGCTGGCAGTCATTGTGTTTTGCCGATATATACGCGAGCGGAATAGTGTCCGCCATACAATCCTGCAGCTGCGCGCTTTTTGATATGTGAGTGTCTTCGGGATTCAAGTACACTACAGCAGCAGGTCGGGGTACCTGGACAGTACGTAGCACTTTGTGTTATTATCTTGCCTTAGGCGCTTGCTGTTTTGCAGTAGCAAAGAGTAGCCACACGTGATCAATTGGGCCTTAATATTGTTTAGTTTAAAGGGAAGGATGTTGCGCGCGTTAGGTTGTATTTTTGTTTAATCCATTTGTCAGTCAAGTGTCAATCAAGAGTATTGGCCATGCGTTGAGTGCAGGACATCCTCTGATTCACACTGTGTGCCTGTTCAAGAGGTGTTTATGTTACAAAAATTATGCACTACTAAATAGAGCTTAATTTCTTAGGTCACATCGTGAAGTCAAATACAAATCAAATGAGTAGCTCACCCCAAACATGTAAATCGTGAATGGGTGCCATCAGAATGAGAGCGATTTAAGGTTAGAAACATCTTTATTTATTTATTTTATTACAAACATGCAGCTTTTCATTTCACATTATGTTAATAGATGGACTGAGGTCGTGGAGATTATTTGTGCATTATTGTGATTGTATTTATCAGCTGTTTGCTCTCTCATTCTGACGGCACCCATTCGCTCCGGAGGATCCATACATGACAAAGTGACATAAAACTAAATTTCCCCAAATCTGTTCAAACTCATAAACATCTTAAATTACCTGATGGTACAATTGTGGCACAACTTATATAATGATGCTCAATATACTAAGAGCTAATTTTGTTCAGTTCTTAAGGATTGATCTTTTTTTATTATGTTGCTCCAACAGTAAGCCATGAGTAGCAGAAAAGATGATGATAACCTCCTGAGAATGACAAAGGATGACCTGCTGCGCTGGATCCAGGCAGAGGTGGACCAAAACCCTCATCTGATGCAGAGACGCGAACAACTGGCGCAGGTAGAGGACTGGGTGAAGCAGAAGGAGGGGGAAGCCACTTACACCCGCCTTCTGTACAGCAATGCTTGCGAGTGAGTGGATGTTTTTTTTTTTATGCCTGATGACAGCATCTTCAAATCACAACGGCTGTTTGACTGTGTTTTGTGTCTGTATCAGGTCGGTCCTTGAGTGCGAGTCCGTGATGAAGGGTCTTTATGGAATGATGGGACTCGAATACCGAGATGAAGATTCGGAGGACGAAGGAGGGGGAATACCACTGGACATCCTTCAGGTTACAGATGAAGTGGAGGATAAGCAGAAAAATAGTGTGCTAAATGGAGATGATGACGATATCATTGTCATTGATCTGGGAGGTAAGTGGCACACTTTTTAAAGGGGTTATATGATGTTGCTAAAAACAACTTCTTCTTTTTTATTTGGTGTAATGCAGTCTGGTTGTGGCCTCTTTTGGAAGCACAAACAAAATAGTTTAACTTTCGCAACGAAACAGCATCTTCAGAACGTGCCACCGGCAACAACACTACAGCTAGAATAATAGTTTCACCTTCTTTCTTTGCATAAACAATTGAAAATAAACTCACTCTGTCATGTAGAAAAGTGGGGGTGTGGACAAGTCATAACTTTTATAAAGAATATTTGAGTTTGACTTAATTTTGTCGTTTTAACCCTTTAATAGAAAGTGCTTGGAAATATAAATATCGTAAATTAGAGCGTAATTAAAAATCTGATACCACTTTTGTGTTTTCTCTCGCAGCCACCAAAGAAAACTTGGAACCAATGGTGAGGATGTTAACTGAAAAATTGGTGTTGCACATTCATTTTTTTTTTTTAACAATATTTTGTATTGCTTTAATCAATCTGTTTCTTTGTGTGTGGATTTTTTTTCTGGGTTTTGGCCTGTTTTTAATCCTTTCTTTCCTCCTGTGTTTTTGTTGTCTTGATTCATTCTTTTCTTTTAGCTTGAAAAGGTGACTGTGGCCTATCAGAAGTCCTCCAGACTCATTCAGGATTTAGTCCAGATGGTAAACAAAACTTCCTCCGTGAGTTCTGCATCACCGTCATCATCTGACGTCTCTAACAGACCCTCGTCAGCTTCGACCCCTGAGACCAGCTGTTCTGAATTGGTCGCACCAAAGCTGGAAATACAGGAAAACCCAATTGGGATCGTAAGGAATGAATCTCTACCGAAAGCACCTGAAATGTCCTCGCTTCTCAGCAATTCGGAACAATACAAACCTGTTGCTGGTTATAAGTCAGATTCTAAACCAACAATTAAGACTGAACCACAACTGACAGCAATAACTCCTTGGGAAATGAACATTTCAAAAGATCATGAAACGTCTGCTGCTCTTAACTCTCCATCCTTAAATTTAATTAAGACTGAACCTCAGTCGACAGCAGTGAGCCCTTCAGAAACACCGGAAACCTTTGCCAGTCCTCACTTTGGATCCATCACAACAGTAAAGACCGAGCCTCATGTGACGTTAATAAAGTCAGATATGACTTCACCTCCAGGCACTTCAAAGCCTTTCCGAATTGAATGCATTGCATCTATTAAGACTGAACCTCTGCTGAGAGCATTGACTCCTCAGATGTCTTTGCTTGAAAGAGATTCAGAAAAGTCAAGCAACCTTCATTCAGATCACGAAGCAACAAGTAACACTACACTAGCTTTTCCTGAAATCCTGAGAACTAAATCAGCATCAATGGAGACTGATCCTCAAGTGCCACTAGTGACCTGTTCAGAAATGTCTTCGTCTTCAAGCTATTCAGAACAAATGGAAATCGATGCCTGTGACTATATAACAAACAGAGAAACGAACCTGACTGAGCCCGAGTTGAAGACAGAAGTGGCATCACTGTTGAGCAGTTGTGAAGAAGCCGAAACTAATGCCAGCCGCGATTCCTCAGATAAGACTGAAAAGTTAAAAACAAGGGGCAAATCTGTAACAAAGAGCGGTTCAAAGACAAGGCTGAGATCTTCAAAAAAAACTGTGCCTGTAGGCAGCACTTCAAGCCCGCAAACGGAAACAACAACAGTGCAATCTCCTGCAGAAAGTAATGATGATCGCTCTGAAACCGAGGAATTCTCCGTTAGTCCTGCTGACAGTGATTATGAACCTCCTGAGTCACAGTCGGAGTCATTGTCAGACAGTGATTATGAACCCCCTAAATCAAAATCAAAGTCATCGAGAGACAGTGATTGTGAACCACCTACATCAAAATCGGAGTCATCGAAAGAGAGTCATTTTGAACCCCCTAAATCCCAATCAGAGTCATCGAGAGACAATGATTTTGAACCCTCTAAGTCACAATCTGAGTGTAACACTGTCGATGATGCTGATGATGCCAGCAGCAACGGTGCTTCTGCAGAACCTGCCAGTCCTGACGGAAGTAAGCTTTTTTTTTTTTTTNGCATCTCGTCAGTAAAGCAAGTTCTTTGATTAGCTGTAATGGGGTTTTCAAATTGATTTTCAAGTGGGGCTGAAGAAATCAATGCATTCATTTAGCAAGGATGCATTAAAATGATCAAAAGTGACATTGTTACAAAATATTTCTATTTCAAATAAACAATGTTCGTTTTCGCAAAAATATTAAGCAACGCAAGTTTTTTAACAAGGCTAACAATAAGAAATCAGCACGCTTTATAATAGTTTATTAAAATCAAACTTTATAATTGTTTTGTATGTGTGTGTGTGTGTGTNAATACTAATATTTGGAACATTATGCAGTGGATTTATAAGTTACTGATTAAATACAGTAACAGTATTTGTCCTCTGTCACTGATCTTCTTAGGTTCCAAGTCTTCATCCAGTGAGTCCTCCAAGCAGCAAGAACATAAAGAGATAAAACTTAAAGTTGGCATGGCAGTTTTGGCAAAAAGGTCACACAACTTGTGGTGTAAAGGAACAGTACAAGACGTCCAAACAGAAGGTAATACCGACCTATTCGGTAAATTCACAAAACATTAAAATGAATATAATCTAATCTTTTTTCTTTCTTTCTTTCTTTTTTTTTTTTTTTTTT
>NC_056717.1:15589258-15599821 GCF_018831695.1 Puntigrus tetrazona | reverse complement strand
ATTTAAAAAAATGTACTTGTTTTTTTTTTTTTTACAAACTGTTTGTGTGTATTCAAGTTATTTTAGATAGCTTTTTAGATAGTGGTTACATCAGAATAACATAATAGTCATAATAATCATCATAACAATCATAATAAATCAACTAAAAAAATTAATTTAAAAAAATTCTATTAACTTGCCACATGTATTTTTTAGATTTCTCAGCTTCATCATCTCAGACATTCTCATCTGTCACTGACCCATATACATTTAATATAAATTGCAAAGACACTTATAACTTCATATGCAGTATTTCACTTTACTAATATGTTCCCCTAAGGACCAATACTGCATTATTAAACGCCGATCTACCGACCAAAACGCAGATATTATTTGTATAAAATACGTCTTGTAATTTCAATAGCATATTTCTAAATCCACAGACTCTCCACGTCTAACATTAGTTTTACCTTCGGATTAGATTACGCATCCTATGTCACAAGATACTTCCTGTGAAGCGTTCAGAGAATCCGAGCTGATGGAGATTAAACTCATTTGTTACATGCTTTTCCTCTATAGCATGCCAATAAATGCTAATAGCAGGGTCTGTTCTTTTTCAGGTCATAAATGTAAGTGAATTACTTTGCGCCTGAAGTCTTCCCTCTGCCATCTCAGACTGCACACACTCACAGTCAGTAATTAACTACTGTTTTTACTGGCTTTACTCTTGTTTTTGCTCGTTATTCCCTCGAGAACATAGAATACATAATATCCTGTTTGTGCCTAAAATTTGCTGTCTTTCATAAAAATAGTCTGTTGTCATGACGACTTGGGTTAACAGAACTGAAACATCTTCGTTGCAAGGTTGTTTACAAAGCAAAAACTTTGTGTACGTACTCGGCGAAGCGCTTTTGCAGAAGTGTTTGTAAATGACCGTAAGTACGGGGGTGAAATCGCTACATGCGGTTGCGTATCGAGGCACGCGGCAAAAAAGCAGTGCAAATGCTGCTCTCCATACTGCTTTGCTCGTGTATATACAGTAAAAAAAATACAAGTGTTATTACACAAGACCGTATCACGGCTCCACCGAGGGACCCGTATCTCACGGCTAAAAACGTTTATTTCGCCTTAGATGTATCAGGTCCAACTGGCCTCACAATAGACCCTCACTCACCCCTCATACATTGAGATTCAGTTTCTTTTCCCAGCTCAAGTCTCTCCCGCTAGTGTCAATCACAGCCTTTATTGGTGGAAGCGGACCTGACACCCCGGACCTCATGTGAAACCATGGCCGACAGGAGGCAATAAGCCGGAGAATAGCAGCCATCTCAAAGTAGTCCTCCATTTAGCAAGTGCTTTTTTTGCTCTCTTTGCTCCAGTCCTGCATTAAAGATAGAGAAGAGAAATCAATAGAGGTTCACAGCATTAGATAAAAGTCGCGGACTTGAGAAGCAGCCGCGTTAGATGTGGTAAATTAAACCAATCAGAAATTTCCAGAGGCCCTCGGCACATAGAACAGTGCTATCTCACATCTGTCCATCTCACTGGCCCGTCTCTGCTTTGTTTGTTCTTCATGTAGTTTCGGCCTGACACTTCATTTGTTGATCTATCTGTGATGATGTGCTTTATACTCTGAGTCAAACCCTCTTCATCGTGTTTAGAGTAGGGAAAGATGTTTTTTAGCCGTGGGATATGTTCTTGGTTAAAAAGCTGCATTCGGGGCTAAAAGAAACGGAGAAATTGCACGGACCATGAAAAGATTCTAAACATGATTTTGTTTCAATGGACAGAAAATGATAAATCTCAACAAACACAGGCTTGGGGAGAATTTTTCCAGCGGAAAACAACTCTTGAATTGCACGCTTGAACTGAAACACTGTTTTTCTGCACCGGCTTCGGCGATTATTTATTTTAAATGAAAAGAGAAAATGTTCATCATACGCATTTTTGTGGAGCTATAATCTGTGATTGCCAGGTGAGATGGTGATATAGAGTAGAAAAAGCGATCGTCTTTGATGATTAGTTCATTTAAATCTGCCTTGTCGCATATTTATGAAAACAGATGGGGAATGTGAAGAAAAACAGCATGAAAAATAAAACAAAAACACAATTAACAACCGCACAGGCAAAAATTCCCTGTAGGTACAAACATTAAGGGTTTCATATGCAGAATTTTAAATATTTTGTCCTTCTGGGCGCTCTTCTTCGTCTGATCATTTTGTTTCATTTTGAAAAGCCTGTTCCTAATCCTACATGGCATGGATAACAGAAAAGCTGGGATAACAGCAGCCGTTTTAAAGACTTCCCTTGGGGGTGGATTTTGACAATTCCCACCACTTTGTAATTTTATTGATAATGAAGAGGATGGCGAGGAAGGGACTTTTGATTTTTGCCAGAAAAGCTAGTTAAGGACAATCAATAGTACATCATTGGGAGAGTTTTGTGATAAAAGCCCTCGGTTACCCTGGCAATCCATCACTTGGCCATACAGATAGGTCAAACGAAATTATATTGCGCTTATCTCTCTACACCAGAAGAGTAACAGAGACGCCGATCAATAGGCTTATATATTGTTCTACTTGTGTTGTAATGGAAATGATGTATCGCTGATTTAGAGCCCTTTGGCCGCTATACACCAGCGATACTGGTCAGATGTGAATGTTGTCTGATCCCTTGAGAGCAGCTCAATATCATGATAGACACATAACTGAAGTTTACTGTGTTAGGTTTATATGGCACCACACCGCAGATCACGAAATAAGTACCATATCTCATTTTTTGATCCTTATGAAGTCGGTTTCGTATCAGATGTGAAGTTAGGCTAAAAGTAACCAGAAAAAAGAGCAGGTTGAACGGGGCTCCGTCGTTCTGTGATATCCTAGTGGTCGCCTAATGCAATAAGCTTACACAGAGCAGCCCTCCTGCATCTCTCCAGGACTTCTGCTGGGGTTTACACGCGCATTTGCAGCAGAAAATCAGCGAACGCCCGTTTCAGTTCAGCTCCCACACGAAGACACGCACCTTACGGGACTCTGGATTCCGCAGGAACGCGCATAGTTTTGAAACGGATGAACTATGGAGGATGCGTCCTCGGCGTGAGCGAAGAGCGGACGGACCGTCCGAGAACAGAACAGAACGAACGGTGTTTGCTGCCAACATACTCTAAACAGTGTGCGAATAATTCTACTGCGTTCTTGACGTTCCTCGTGCAACTCTGGCGATTTCAAACGCGTTCTACGCCGGCTCCTCTCATGAAACCGAATAGTTTTTTTTCCGTAATACAACATTTAAAACGTGAAAACTTTTAAAACACTTTTTTTGTGATATACTTGCTGTGCGTACATGTATTGAAAGCCACAAATTGTGGCGGTGCTTATGTTTGGTCGACGTACCGTCCCATACAAATCCTAACGGAAAGAGTTCAAGCAGCCTACTGTTGCTATGGTGACCTCCTCAGGCGAACGCGACCGTTTGCTGGCGTCTATTTAGTACACTANNAAAAAACCCGTCAATTTTATTTTAACTTCCTTCCTTCCTTTAAGCTTTAATCGGACTAACCAAACCCTTCGAATAACAGCCAACTATTTACCGAGGCAACTGCTCTTATAATAGGTTAGCTAGATTCACGCCTGTCAGAACAAACTTTTCTTGCGTAGATACAAAAATCAAACAAAACTTATTTGATGGAAAGCTATGCTTAAACCGGAATCAATACACGTCGAAAGAGCACTGTTTTAAAGGTGCTTGAATGTAACTCATGCTGTCGTTTATTTGAAAAGAAGGCGTGTGAGCGTGACAAGACTGGTTTTCCGTACTTACGGTGATGTTTAACAAACTACGGATGGACTTTAAGCCATGTGAAGTGCCACCAGAGCTGTAGACGCACTTGTTTGCGTCCAGTTTGTGGTGCTACGTGAACAGAGAGCAAAAGGGGGAAAAGTGAGGAAGTGAAACGGGCTAATTACTCAGTCCATCCCTCATTTCCATATCCAGGGAGAGTGTCTACTGGCTCGCGGCCAATCCCTCATGCAGCGCAACGTAATACATGACCCTCTATCATTATAACGCCGACATGCGCAATCTGCACAACGGTAACAACATCTAATATCTCTTATTCACTGACCCCGGGACTGTACGGGACTGCCTGCGTCCGATGTTTCTGCAGAACGGAGCGCCGACGCGAAGCGCAGAGACATGTCCCGAAGAAAGCAAGCAAAACCTCAGCATCTCAGATCGGACGAAGAAGGAGCACAGTCGGACAAAAGTCCGGATAACGGTATGTGAATTCAAATACGACTCTTTCATTCGGCTCTTTAGGTACAAGTTTCTTTTGTCAGGATTTCGCGATGTTTTATGGGTCTTTTCTAGCGGTGATGAAAACGCGCTGTGGGATGCATGGCATAGAACGGACACTTTGAACACATTACATGTTAGAGTAAAAAGAACTCGATTTAGTAAGCAGATGTAAGTTTATACCTCGCTGCGTTCAATTCAAGCGGACTGGATGCAACTCGAGACAAAGTTTTACACCCTTAAAAAAAATAATAAAGGTTCTCCGATGGCTCTTGCGTTCAACAGAACTGTATATGGAGAGCATTTGGAGATGAAAAAGTTCTTAATGTCAGGTTTGCGTGTGTTTTAAAAGCACCGGCGTATAGATGTTCTCTAAAGAATCAAATACAAAGTTACATGTGAAGATTTCCTTGTAAAATTCTATTCGAACCTTTATTTTTAAGAGTGCATCGTAAAACACGCGTAAAGTGCGTTTATACTCCTAGCACGTTACACATACAAATATGTGCTTTCGGGATTTTCGCGTTAAACGTTCATTGTGTGTCATTTGACAAAAAAGCCAACCACCTTTTTTTTCTAAATAACGAAGCCGTAATTTCTAGTGTCTTTTCAGTAGGCTATTCTAGCTTCTTGCTAAGAATTTCTGTTAAATGCATTAAAAGTAATTCAGCATTTAAGGGCATTACAATGTTCTCAGCGATTTCATTAGCTTAATTAGAGACGGTACACGTAGGCCTATAGGCCATATTTATTTATTTTTGTTTCATATAGGCTAGCCTGTTTTTTTTTGTTTTTTGTTTTTTTTTAAGAAAATTGATTTAGCTAACATGATTTAAAATGAATTAATTAGGCTATAATCGGTAACGGCAGATTAGAGGCTGTGCATCTATTCGTGCTTTTGATAAAGCACTAAAATAAAGAACTACAAAAGTGTCCCATTGCAAGACCCAAACAAAACCTCCAACATTCGTCTGTTTGCGTGAGAATAATTCCTTTTGTCATGGTAATGAAGTTACTTACGTGCCCACATGAAAAATCCTCACACTTGGTTTGGTGTCGAAGTTGTGTCTTCATTTAAATCGCGTTAAAGTATTTACTGCGACACAAAGATCGACTTAAAAGAAGAGAATCAGAGTATGGTTTGAAAACAGACACTGAAAGACGTTTATTGTCCTTCAGATCATTTTTAATCAGATGAATTCATTATAATCAGGCCTGAACTCTTAGAAGAATAATTAAAGGATTCAAATGAAAACCTGCTGCAACAATATTTAAGTAAAAATAATTAATCTTTGTTCAATCTTGAACCCTTACATAAAGTAAGGGTTTCCTTTTTTTTTTTTTTTTTTTACATTCAATCAAATAAAATGACTGCTTTAGTCAACAGCTTTTTTGAAACCTCTCAACAAATTAGTTTTTTTTTTAGAAAATAAAACATCTGCTCAAGCATTCTACGTAAAATATGTCCAATGAGTGCAGAAATTTAAGAGAAAGTTTGAACACAACGTGTATTTCAATACTACTAACAAACAAAGTAACTTGGGAGCTAACACCATCTTTAATTTGTATCTGTTAAAGACTAATTGGCTTATTGTTTTCTAATTGAATTGATGATAAATTATGCTTCTATTTTAAATTAATAAAAAAAATTAAAAATAAATAATAATCATTCGACATCAAATTTTTATCCATGTATGCAATATGTACTTAGCTGATTGTTTTCTCTCTTTTTGTCGACGTCAGCACAATCATTTTGACTTTCGTGTTTGCCCTTGTACATCTTTCAGTTCGCCTTCATATGCCATTCATCAGGCCTCTACAGTAACGACTGTCTAATAGCATTTTAGCTTTCTAGTTTCGGGCCTGAGAAATTTATTCTTACGTGGTAACCTTTGTCTGTCTCATGTCGAAATGATCCAGCTAGCTACCAAAACCACGGTTACCAGCTGAGCACCCTAGGAATCTCACAAGTTTTTTAATCTTTGCAGTGGCTCATGCTGCAGGGCCTCACATAATGTCTTTTTTTTCTAATTTAAGAATTTGTTATATCTGTCTCATGAACGCAGTTTTGTCCGTCTTTTCACTAGGGACGCCGAAGCATTTTTTTTTTTGTAATTCTATTTAGGCTGTTTAGTAAATGCCTATATTTATGTGAACTAATCTGTGAGCATTTTGAGATTTGCAGCACAGCCTTAAGTTAATTGGTCGCCTCACTAGATCGGTTTCAGTTAGCTCTCACCTTTCGGTGTTAAGGGTTTTCAGACCACCCACACAGTTACTGGAATTAGACGAGCAAATGACCCACATTGTAACTACTCTGAGGAAGGCTCACAAAAACTGAGAAGAAACACAACAACACCTGACCACAAAATTTTTCCAGATATTCTGTTACCCTCTCTCCACTCATTTCGCTTTCTCACTGTCACTTTTTCAGAATTTTTTATCCAGCAATATTCCTTTTCATAAACATATTCAGTGTGGCTACATCAGGGGGATAAAAGGCGTGATAAAGAAACATACAGTGAATACATTTTCCACTGCATTTTATATTACTATTGAATATGCTAAAATGATAAATACAAAAAGGAAAGAGTAGAAATTAAAAAAAGAAAAGAGAAAACGCACACGCTCGCGCACACACACACACACACACACACACACACACACATAAATACAAACAGACAGAAAATATAAGGAAGTAATGGCTTACTTTTTTTCAGTTTGGAATCATAAACTTTGCCATCTGACTAAGCTTATTATGTGTAAATCTATTTGCGTTTACTTTCCTCAGAAAAATTCTGACAAGTGCATAAATTACCCAAACCCAACCCCTTAAGCGCTCATCGGTGAGCCAATGACCTATAACAGTTTGTTGATGTAACCTGGGTCTTTTATATGTAATCTAAATGCAAATATCAGAATAAAACATCTTATTAAATGCTGCTCATTTATTTTATGACAAATAATCATTTTTGGCTTCTGTGATAATTACAATTTAGTTTGAAATAAAAAATTTTTTAAGCTGCGTATTCTTGTTTAATAACAATAACCTTTACATTTTTATAATGTCCTTGTTATTATAAAACTTACTTATTCGATGAGAAAAAAGCAGATTTATTTAAAGATGAATACACTGTAAAGACTTTGACTTCTAGTGAAACACACAGATTGTTTCTTCTTTTCTCATGATCAAATATGACATGATTGAAAACAATTTGAATTAAATTGTGCTTTTTACACATTTAAAAGATGAAACAATTTTGTCAAGGTTGTACACCTTTAGCAATGAGAGATAACTGTTTCACTCAACAATGTCAAGTGGAGAGGAATTAGTTCTTCAAATTCATCAGGAAATAAGAGTGTTTGATAGCAATGGAGAGTTCAGATTAGTCAATCAAAGACTCAATTTGCCCTCAACTGACAGTGCAGCTGTGAATTGTATAAAAACATTGGAAATCAATATCCCCTATAGAATTTCATTAAGCTCCCGTATATTCAATAGATAGGTCGCATAATTTGATGGATTGTGCAAAGAAAATTATCGTCTGAGTCTTTGGAGCATGAGCACAAAGAGGCTGACTTTCAGTAATTGGTAAAGTGGTACAATTGATTTAGTTTATCTATATTGTTCACTCCTCCAAGAATAGCTGTGAAAAATCTATCATCTCAGAAATTTCTATTCACACGCTTTCTCTCTGTGTCTTTATCTTCCAGCGCTTCTGTTGAGGGAAGGCGATGAGGAGGACAGCGGCACGGAGAGCCGCAGTGGAGGCGAAGAGACGCACGTGTGTGAGAGGTGCTGTGCTGAATTCTTCAAGTGGTCCGAAATGCTGGAGCACCAGCAGAAGTGCACGGAAGACCCCCCTGTGTTGATAGTAAAGGACAATGAAGAGAAGGCCATTTCTCGAGGATCGCCGACAGAGTCCCTCTTGAGTGCCCACAGTGACTCAGCAGAAATGGAGGTCAGTGAGCTCAACTCTGAGCTGGCTGAGAAAGTTGACGAGATGCCTGAGGAAACGCACATCATCGACCTGAATGAACAAATGGATATAAGTTTGCCCGAGCATAAAACATCAAACCTCAGCCCTCTACCACTTGACAATGAAGACACCACCTCTTCGCCTGCACCACCTATAACCAATCACTATGACATGCCCAGCACCAATGTGACCCTGGAGATTCTTCACAGCACCCGAGTGGCCGTTGCTCAGTTTTCTCAGAGCATTCACTGTGCAGGGTCTGCAGGCAAGCTGAACTCAGCTGCGATACCCATGATTCTGGAGCAGTTGATGGCGCTGCAGCAACAGCAGGTTCAGCAATTACAGCTCATTGAGCAGATCCGCAGCCAGGTCGCTGTAATGAATAGGCAGCCTACGCAAGCCGCCCTTAATCCTGCCTCAAAAAGCCTGCCCTCTGACTCTAACACTTACAATTTCCAGGGCATCGCTCCACCCCCTGTACTTCCATTATCTGGGGTCATGCCCTCTGCAGTGAATGGGCAGGCTTCTGTATCCCAGGCATCTATGCTTGCGAGGCCACCATTGCTGTCTTCCCAGCCAAGCAGTGGACAAATCAGCTCTAGGGCACTGGAGAGTGCCCCTGCTTCCGTAAGTTCCAGCCCTCATCTCTTCAGCTACAGCGGGGCTTCCCCTCTCTTGCCCACCTGTAGCGGATCGCATTCTAGTGTTAGTAACACCCAGTCCATAAGCACTCCCAGCCCACTATCAGCTGGCCAGAGTAGCCTCCTTAGCCCTTCTGCCAACCTACCATTACTACCTCAAAGCCCTCCCAATGGAGTCATATTTCCCAATCCACTGGCCAGTATCGCAGCCACTGCCAGTGCATTAGACCCACTTGCTGCTATGATGAAGTACCGCAAGGGCAAACTGCCTAGCGTCTCAATGTTTGACAGCAAGCCCAGTTCCGAGGACCCGTTCTTTAAGCACAAGTGTAGGTTCTGCGCTAAAGTGTTCGGCAGTGACAGCGCCTTGCAGATCCACTTGCGCTCGCACACAGGCGAAAGACCTTTCAAATGCAACATTTGTGGCAACCGTTTCTCTACAAAGGGAAACCTCAAAGTCCACTTCCAAAGGCACAAGGAGAAGTACCCTCATGTTCAGATGAACCCGTACCCGNNCGCCTTGCAGATCCACTTGCGCTCGCACACAGGCGAAAGACCTTTCAAATGCAACATTTGTGGTAACCGTTTCTCTACAAAGGGAAACCTCAAAGTCCACTTCCAAAGGCACAAGGAGAAGTACCCTCATGTTCAGATGAACCCGTACCCAGTCCCAGAATATCTTGACAATATCCCTACCAGTTCCGGGATCCCCTATGGGATGTCTTTTCCTCCGGAGAAGGCGGGACCTACTTGGTTAGACAGCAAGCCTGTTCTTCCTACAGTGCCGTCCTCAGTGGGTCTGCAGTTGCCGCCCACAGTACCAGTTATTGAAAGCTTAAGTGATTCATTTACAAGCACACCCTCTGAAAGATCTCCACACAGGCCGTCGCCAGCCAGAGGTGAACTTGCACCATCATCGCCCAATCCCACTGGAACTGAGACAGATATGTCCACCATCGAGGCCTCCCCTAAATCAAACAGAGAAGGAGAGATCACACATAGCTTCAACACAGAAGAAGTGCATCTGCCATCAAACAGTATGACTAGAAACGCTAGCAACCCCAACATCCTGCTTCCGCATCCCACGTCTACAGAAAAATCTGTTAAGGTAAATGTAACTGAGTCCACTGAGGATCTTTCAGCTGATAATAAATCATCTTCTCCTCCACTCATTTTGGATCAGTTCAAGGCCAAGTTCCCATTTGGTGGTCTCCAAGAGTCTATGCAAACATCTGAGACATCAAAGCTCCAACAGCTTGTGGAAAACATTGACAAAAAGATGATGGAGCCCAATCAGTGTGTTATCTGTCACCGCGTACTAAGCTGTCAGAGCGCGCTGAAGATGCACTACCGCATCCATACAGGGGAGAGGCCATTTAAATGCAAGGTTTGCGGACGGGCATTCACCACAAAGGGTAACTTAAAGACACACTTTGGTGTTCACCGTGCAAAGCCTCCTCTTCGGATTCAGCATTCATGCCCGATCTGTCAGAAAAAGTTCACAAATGCAGTTGTGTTACAGCAGCACATACGCATGCACATGGGTGGGCAGATTCCAAACACTCCTCTGGCAGAAGCCATCTATGAGAAAGATACAGATATGGAGAGTTTTGACAGCATGAGCACTTATGATGATGACTGTCTTGATGATATTTCATTTGAAGAAGAAG
>NC_056717.1:15227716-15229436 GCF_018831695.1 Puntigrus tetrazona | reverse complement strand
TATTTATTTTTTCATTGTCATTTTAAAGCATTTTTGTAAATTACTTTTTAAAGACAGTTTCGATATTGTTTTGGGTAATTGCTCAAAGTAAAATCTGGGTTTTAAAGCTAAACCAGTTTAGAATTACAGCGGTATCTCAGTTTCTGGTCACGGTGGTGATATCGGTGAAGTTGGCAGGAATGCCGCTCTCCTCTGTCTGCTTTCTGAGCACATTTATAGTCAGTCATATCTCTGGCAGTGACGTCTGGCAGCGCTCAGTCTGGACCCGTTATTAAAAGACTTGTCCAACGCCTTCCCGAGATGAAGACATACAGAAAACCAGCACAAAGTTTCCATTCCATCTAGCTGACCAAGGCTGTACCCCGGGACAAACTTCTCGAGCAGACGCGCGTGTGAGGGAATGTTTGTGTAAATTCCTCCGCATTTTTATGTGCGTCGGAGAGGTCTGGAAAAGACCAAGCGCGTTTGATCATGGCAGGTATCATCTTCTTATGTGTGACAGCTACTCGTGATGAAAGCTTTTGAAGAAAATAGAAGATGTCAGAGAGGGAGAGAGACGGAGAGAACAAATGAGTGAGCGTGAGAGAGAGAGAGAGAGAGACAGAGACAAAACAAAGCATATGGCAAAAAAACCATAAATAGACTTTATCAGAAAATAATAATACATTAACTTGCAATGCATTTGCAATGCATTTTTATTATGCATATCTTTGTGAAAAATAACTTTTCAAAAAGGTTATAATGTTTAGCTCAAAATATTACTTATAGTCTTAATATATACTTTTTTTAATCATAAGGGTATTCTAAACATTTATGTATATTTGAGAAATGGCAAACACTATTCTATGGATAGGTCTGGATAACAAGTATCTACCTGATAATAACAAGATTGTGTTATATATTTGTTATTAAGAAATACATAAGAATTAAATCAGAAAATACAAGGTAATAAAATGCAAAAAAAGTAATATTTAAACATTTCAGTGTGCAGTGTTACTTTTAAGACTTTTTTATTTTTTATTTATTTGCTAAACTATTTTTATACTACCTGTATGTTAGGTCACCACAGCTATAACCATAAAGTTTAAAAAAAAATAGAGAGAACAGCACAAAACAAATGCAATTATGAGAAATGATATTGTTAGAATGACTTCCTGTTAGTCAAAAATCCTACTTTTAGTGTGCACTGAAATTATGCTCACATTAAAAAAATAAAATAAAATAAACTAACACTAACAGTGTGAACCCAATATAGTTATTATCCTTTTCATTTTTGCTGTGAACAGGGTAAAGGGTTATTTCACACAAAAACTATCATCAGTATTTCTTTTTTGGAATGACATAAGAGTGAGTAAATCATGATGGTCTTTTCATTTTGGGTGAACTATCTCTTTAAGTGCCCCCCAAAAAAAAGAAAAACTACAAATGACATCAAGCAGCTGGCAGTCCCTCATTCACACATTTCCCCCAGTATGACTCACTTGGACGCAGCACATCTCTGCTTTAAGTGAGGACTAACCTCTAATGTGGTTAAGACTATCTTTGTGACGGAGGAGAAGTAGGCGTCCCACAGGAACTGAGTCTGTTGCCGCAGTGCCAGGATTCTGTCTGAACCCACAGACCTGGTGATAGATGGAACCTGAGAGAGAGACAGAGAGAGAGAGAGAGAGAGAGAGAGAGAGAGAGAGAGAGAGAGAGAGAGAGAGAGAGAGAGAGAGAG
>NC_056717.1:15217786-15227616 GCF_018831695.1 Puntigrus tetrazona | reverse complement strand
TATTTTTATCATTATTATTATTCCATAATGTCACTACTTTAATCCATACAGTGTTTTTATTAATCCAATGTGTGTTTATTTTGAAGGCATATTACATCTGACAATATTTAGCATTATTATAAATATCAAAAAGAATACTCTTTCACACTGTGGATGAAAAACAGACTCACCAAGTGAATGGCTTCCTCTCTCTCTTAACATACCCGAGATCGTTTCGAACAGTATTTTGATGGTTCAGAGAACAATCATAGAGAAACTTTCTCTAAAAAAAACCTTAAATGGCAAATTTATTTTTAACTGAGTCCAGATGGGAGGTTTAACAAATGTAATTCACAGTTTTTGTACGTAATTATCATCAAAGCTTAACAAGTAATTTTTGATATATTCCTGCTGAGTGAACCATTTTTCTTTCTTTAAAAAGGAACTAAAAGCATCCAAAAAAAAGAATATTTTAATCTTTTGACAGTCATAATATAATAATAGTCACAAATCCAGTGAAGCTCCAGCATTTCCATTGTTCATAAGATAGTCCACCCAAAATTGAAAACTGTGTCATCGTTTCTTAACCCTTACGTTGTTAAATTTGTATTCTTTCTTGTGTGGAATATGAGGATAATTTTGAAGAACGCCCTCCAATCATATTTGCAAAAAAATCCCCCCACACACTTCTCCAGACACTCCAAATATATATATATTTTGCATCACAGAAGACATACAGCTTTGGAATGACATGAGGTTGAATAAACAATAACAGAATTTTCTATTTAACAAAGAAAAACCTCCATGGAATACCTGGCATGCCTGGATGGGAATCATTTTATGAGTTAATTAGTTGGACTTCAGCCACTATGTCTGACATGACTATTAAAAGTATTTGGGCATAATACAAAAAAAAAAGACTCCGCAAAGGAAGCAGTAAAAACACATTAGATTTCAGACCTGCAGTAGGAGCCTCTCGTCTCCGATCACGGCAGCCGTGTTCCAGTCGATGACCTCCGAGAAGGGGAGTTCCCAACCGTTACTCAGCATGACCGGCACACAGGCCGCCTACAAACGCACAAAAACACACACACAGAGCGATAGGGTCACACTGTGAGTCATACGTGCTGTGTTTTGATTACAGGACAGCACAAAGAGAGAAAACGCATGGATAAATAAGAAACAGAACAAACACAATGAGACGCATATTAAATTGCTTCAACTCAATGCCAGAAAAGCCATTAGCCTTGTTACTGATACTGACTCAAAGAGTCCAGCGTACAGACGCCTACAGATCAACATCCACTTCACTTATACAGTTACACGTCATGACAGTAAATACAGAGCGGGAGACAGAAAATATCTAGGTTGTGGGAAAAAAAAAAAAACCCTCCCAAAAAAACTAAAACAGAAAAGAAGGGCTGAGGAGTGAAAAGTGAATTTCCTTTGAAGTGCTGGAGATGTGTAGAAATGGAGGGATGAGCAGCTGTTGTGTCTGACGGCAGTTTGACGTAATGAGGACCTGCCACTCAAGAGGTCATAAAGGTGTCAGCTGAGCAGCGAGAGCCGCAGGGCTTAAGCTCTAGTGGTCACACACACACACACACACACACACACACACACACACGTATGTGAGAGCTAATGTCAAAGTATGTGCGAGCGTAGAATTGCTTCCCAATGCTTGTGAGGGCCACATTTCTATCCATATGAGATAAAATCTCTTCATAGCAACTAGTGCGGGGCAATAATTGTTTGTCAAAAATGAAAGAAAGGTTCATAAATGGACCAGCTATTGTTTTAGTTGACATCCAAAAGGTGCCAGGAAGGTACAAGAAGTAGGATGCAATGGTAATTAGTTACGTGAGGGTTTTTAATTTGAGAGGAAGAAATGCGCAATAAAGAAAAGACAAAAGTAAGCAAGCACAAGTGGAAGGAAAGTGTGGAAGGAAGGAATGAGAGAAATGCAGAAGGAAGGACACTGCAAAAGGAATTGAGGAATTTAGGGAACAGAAGAGGAAAGGACCGGAAAGAATGTAAGTGAACAAGAAAGGATAAAAAAAAAAAAAAAAAAGGAAGTTTTTGGTAAGGAAGAAAGAATGAACTTGGAAAGGAGGATGAAATGAGGGAAGTGAACAAGAAAAGGAAGCAAAGTGAATGCCAAAGGAGGTAAAGTATCAGACGAAAGGGTACAAAAAACAAGGAAAGAGGAAAAGAAGGAAGACTGAACGAGGTGAAAAGGATTTACAGAGTACAAGAAAGGACTGAAGGATGGAAGAAAGGAAGCAAGTAAAGAATGAAGGACAAAGGATTTAGATAAAATGGAAGGAAATTAAGGAATAAAAAAAAGAATAAAAAGTAGTATGCAACTATAAAAAAGGAAGAAAGTGTCGAAAGAAGCTATAAAAGAGGTTTAAAAGTAAAGGAAGTACACAAGGAAGTGAGGAAGAAAGGGAAGGGCGGAAGCATGTGAACGCAGAGGGAAGAAACTGTATATGAATGAATCAGAAAATTAAAGGAAGGGAGGATGAAGAGGATTAATTAAAGGAAGGACGATATAGGGAAGTGTGGAATTATAAAGTATGGAAGGAAGGAATGAAGAGACAGAACGAGACAACAGGACAAAATAAAAGATTAAAAGAAAAGGAAATAGAAACTAACTGAAATCAAAAAGAAAAAGAAACAGGAAAGAATTAGGGGAAAAAATAGGAAAAGATGTCGAGTGAATGACAGATGTGTGCTCACCTGCAGAGCCTCAAGGAAGCGGAAGGATCCCAGTCGTCGTCCTCGGGGAACCAGACAGAAGGTGGAATTGTGCAGCATTTCACGATAGTCATACCTGCACAAAAACACACACAATCCAATGACACAAATGATTTCCGTGGATTTTTCCCTGTCCTCCAGTGCCTGTGACACTTGCCCGTTTCACACAGGCACATTCACGAGGACCAGGAACAGCGTGCACACATTCAGGTGCCTGAGAAGACACGGCCATGTTTTCCCCATATCAAAGAGACAGTCATTCCTCTGCCCCTGCGCTCTGAGCTCAGGGCGGCCGCGCTGACACAGATGGCTTCCTGTCCTCTCATGCGCGCACGCAAAAAAAAATACAGCGTCAAAAAGGTCTGGAGGTTAAAGGAGCAGGCAGTTATTTATCAGGCAGAAAATCATTCATCATTTACTGGTGAGCATGTAAGGTGAAGGTTGTGTGACGCTGACTTCCACGTGCTGCCATTATCTGCCTTGTGATGATCTTGCTGAGTCCGGAGCAGCTGTGCTGTTTGCCTCCTCAGCTCATTGGTGGATGCTGACTTTGAACACTGCCTGAAATGGCAGGCTACACACACACACACAGCCCTACAGAACGAAACCACGGCACAGAGGCCATTCTGTCGCAAAGTGAACAAACAAGGCACGCGTGTGAGCACACACGCACGCGTCCCAGCTGTCTGGATATGGGACTGATCCCGCGTTAATGTGATAGAATATGAATGAGGCTGGAGGGCGAGCGTTGGTCTCTGTGGTGCCATTTCACATAGATTAGCTACCTGAGGAGCAATATCAGACAGTCGGCAAACACTGAGGATGACTCTATGCCTCACTGTGTGAACCCAGGACAGAAATGATGCCTTTCCATACAGTCCATGAAACACTGGTCACCAGGCTAACACTTTCATTTTGTTGTTTCCTTTCTTTCTAAATTTTCTTCAGTGAACCAGCATACAAAGACAAATGGCACTACACACACACACAAAAAAAGATGCAAATATACATATAAATAATATAAATTTAATATAATTTTTTCCCCTGATGTCGTCTTTTCCATATGTTCCATTTCTCCATATTTTGTACTTCCCTACAGCCATCCTTCCTTCTCAAATATGTATATACACAGGTGCATGTCAATAAATTAGAATGTTGCTGAGGCGGTATGGAAGCCCTGGCCTTCAGCTCATCTGCAGATTTTGGTTTCTTTTTTCTCATTTTCCTCTAGATTCTCTGAGGATAAATAAGCATTACGTCCTAAGTATTCCATTCTAATTTTAACTAATGATTCATAATTATATATATAGTTATATATAAATATAATTTTTTTTACACATTGTGTGTATTGCCCACATTTTTTCAAAGCAGCTCCTTTTACTCATTTCCTCAGCACTGAGCATCTTTTGACCTTGGGAAGCTCAGACCACTTAAAACAGCACAGCGGAGATGAGAGGGTGTAATGATGTGTGTTTATACACAAGCGAGAATTGTTTGGGTCTTTAATGGTGCTCAGGCACACACAAGTGTTTGTGTGAAGGGAATCCATGGCAATGAGCATCTATGCGAGATGAAATGCAATAGAGAAGAGAGCAGTGTTAAAGTATTATGAGAAAACTTCCTGCCAGTGAATCGATATCAGGGTCTAAAAATGAGGATCGCCCTCTGTGATTGTGTTTATTTCACAGGTTGGGTACAATTATACTACCCTGCCCAAACACAGCCCTAAGCTCAGCTTTATGCTCCGTCTCCATAGCAACTCCGGCTAAATGCTTCCATTCGGAGTGTGTTAATTATATGCGTTCTGCACATGGCTGATGGGGGGGACCTCGCACAATGAGGTAATGTTTTAAAAATCTCCACCGTTTCACTTCTCTTGCTTTCCACCACTTTCTAAAACTTTCTCTCTCAAACCACCCCCCCACACACATCTGAATGAAAGCTTCACTGGGAAAGGAGCCAAAATGGCTGTCGTTTCTGACGCAGAACAATCAGCCTAAGGCAAAGACTTCCACTTCCCAGACATCAATCTCATGAGAAAAACCCACAAATATTAACTAAAGAGTAAAACAGATAAACAAGTCATATGACCATATTAGCATAAAAATGGTTAATTCATAAAATATTAGGTTTATATAGGCATATTAATGTAAATATGGCATATTTTGTGATACTAAAAGGGTTGAGGGAAAGAAGTGAATATTTTTGAGCAATCGAACATCCAATTCATCAGAAACAAAGAGATTAAAAAGAAATGATTCACACAAATGAATCAAACTTTGATCTGCACTACTGTGAGTCAGTATTTTTTCCCCCATTTAGAAAGAAATGAATAGTTATATTCAGAGATAATGCATTCAATTTATCAAAAGAGATGGTAAATACATTAAAAATGTAAAAAAAAAAAACCAAAACTTCTACTTCAAATAAATGCCGAAGTGGCTTGCTGGAATATTTTTAAGCTATGAAGTGCATTAAAATCATTCCGATATTGCTTAAATTTATATTGCTAGAACTCATCAAGAGTTTAAATTCAAGGCTTCTTAAACATTTTAAGTGATGATGTGCACAAATCCCTCAGCCCGGTTTTCTGAACCAATTCTCTGAAAATGGCAGTTCAAAACCACCAATACACAAAATAAATTAAACATCTATCAGTATTTCTGCTATGCATAGCAAAACCTCAAGCAAGCAAAAAAGTTGTATTTATACAGAAAGCTTAAATTTGATCTCTTGCAATTCATATGCCAAAAACACAAGAGAAAAAAATAATTTAACTACAGTTTAATGGGAAACATCAATAATTAGTCACGGTATTTATATTCATTGTTATAAAACTGGCATGAAGTAACACAAAGCCTTCCGTCATTTCACATACCCACATGCCAGTTATTAGCAGGCCACACAAAGGTGCTTGCAGCTTCCTGCGGGTATGAGTGTGTGTGTGTGTGTGTGTATACATGTGTGCGGCCCTATGAAGTGTCCGCACTGTCCTCTCTCCAGAACTCTCACTGTAACTAATTCATTACAGCAATTAGTGCTCATTAGAGGGCTTATGCTAGTTTCAATTAGCATCCACAACATAAGATAACCTAGAGGCATTCCAGCAAACACCCCCGTCACATAATCTTATAATGGCCATGTGCCCCAGCTACACCATGGGAATCAAATCAGGGGGCCAATTATGGGCAAAAGCAGGTGAAATTTTTATCTATTATTATTATCTATAAATCTATATATCCATTCTTCTATCTCCACATACAGTCTGCTCATCCATTCATCCATTCATCCGCAACGGGCTATGCAATGCGATCACTTATCTTACATAAATATCCAATCCCTGGTCTTCAGAATTTAAGTGACAGTCGTGCCATTAACTGCATTTTCTTGTCAGAAAGATCAGCTTTGGTATTGAAGACATAAGATAAGATTGTCTTATACTGGCACCGTAATTTATTTTGACAAGTTTAATCATGAAAATCTTTTCAGTTCGTCTTCCCCTCTACTAAGCAAAACAAACTATTGTCACAAAAAAGGGTTTCTCAAATTGGTTGATTATGCCTTGTGATGAATTCTGGCTATGCCGTCCTCACACACAGACACATTCCTGTTTGATTGGCCTGTCACAATACAGGGACACTCTCCGTACAGACCAGTTATCCTGTCGGGGCACGAGGACAGAAACGTGTCTTGATTGGCCGGCCTGTCAGCATACAGGGACACGCTTTGTGAAATACTGTCTGTCCTGTCACCACAAAGGGAATATTTCAGCCCTGACTGGCTGTGGGGTCTGAATAGTTGGAAGTGCAATTCAGAGCGTGGCATGTTGATGACCAGATGTGTCTCAAAGCACCAGTTTATATCCAGATGGTTGGCAGGACTGCGATGACGTGACTGCGCACGAGTCTGATTCGGGACATGTCAGCACAAGCCTGCTCTGCGGTCTCGCTCCAGTCCTGCGTGAGAAGCATTTACAGATGGAATAGTCGCTTCTTTCATAGATCACAGACTCCAGCGGTTAAAATATTCCTGAGATGTCAGAGCGCTAAACAGCTAAGTGGGCTGAAGTTGTACTGTGACAGCCCTTTGTACTGGTCTGAATCTGTGTATTCCCGCAATGGGGGGGAAACTGCATCCTATCAGAACTCGTCAAGGGTTTATATCGACAAACTTTAGAAATCAAAGGAGCCTTTTATGCTGGAGTTAAAAAGAGGCACTTCTAACTTTAATAGATTCAGACAACTTACAGAAACAACTTGAATATTCTATCTTTCACCCAAAAAATGCAAAATTGCATTTATGGGAAAAAAAAAAAAAAAAGAATAAAAAAAATTATGAACAACAAGAGTAACACGCAAGGCAGATAAGTAAAATTATCCCACCGCCTATTATCTGAGGTTTTGAACTAGTCTACAAAAATTCATTGGTTCTGTTTGGCTTTATTGCTTGAGATTGATGGCTTTTTGTTCTTTTTACAAATGGAAAAGGTGTTTTTTTTCTATGGTAATACGAGTTTATTTTACTAATAGACCATCTACTGTAGCCTTACCCCCTAAAGGTGAACAAAAGTCATAATTAGCTCATTTATTTGCAAACGCATTTAAATTTATTCTATTTTAGGGCTAAACCCGCAATATCTCCTCACCATATGTGACTAAAACAGAGAAGAAAGGGAAAGAGGGACGGCATGCAATCAAAGCTGCAGATGGGGTCTTCTCAATTGCTTGTAGAGACTGTCCCTAAAGAGACAAACCCGTCTTTATCCTTCAAATCCAAAAACCACAGCATGGCTACGAATGCATGACAATAGATAGCTAGATAGAAATTTCATAAATGCATATCCAGGTACTTAAAAAAAGAAGAAGTAGTAATTGCTGAATTAAAAACAATAAGACTATAGATTATCATTTATATCAAAACGTATCTGGACATTTTACTTGATTCTTCTGTAATTATCCAAAAAAAGTAACCATGAATGAATTGCTATACAAACACAATTATCATTTGCTTTTACCTATATTTTACCTATAATTATATATAGTGAAATAGATTTTTATGCAATTAAATGTATTAATGTATTAACTAGATTTGGTTTTTGTTTTGTTTTTTGCATTACAATAGCGACAAACGGATATATGTGCTTGATTAAGGTTTAAATCAAATCTATCAAATATTTAAAAAAAAAAATCTTATGCTTTTTCTTTAAACACATTATTTGTATTTTCTTTTGGGCTAAAACAAGACTGAGACATGTACTAATAGCACTTTCAAAAGAAATTCCTTTGCAGGACAGTGTTATACGATACAGGTGTGTCTCCTAGAACTGGGTCATGTCACATAGCTGGAGGGGGAACTGACAAAAACGAGGGGGGCGCTGACTCGGTCACCAGAGGTCAGAATGTGGCTTTTGGACATTGTGGACAGAAAGCACCATCCATAAAGAAGTTCTTAACAAAGCAGTGGCTTCTTTTGGGAGGAGGCTGCGGCTGGTGTCATGTTGCTCAGACAGACACTTGCACAGAGGAACCCTAGAGAGAAAGATGACGAGAGAAGGACGCTGCTTCTCTGCCGTTTCTTCAGATGGCCTGAAGAAACAAGGATTAACAGGGAAGAAGGACAGCGTGGCTGCTGCTGCTCATATCCACTTGGAAAGGAAGTAGAGCGAAGTAACATGAAGCACCTGCATTCGAAGGACTGCGTGTTGACAAGCGGCAGGATTGAATTTTTCGTTCAAGCAGCTTGCCGATATCTCCAGACTCACTTCAAGCATAAAGTGCTGCCATCATGTGCCATTAAACCTGCTTCGGTGGAGAATGGTTTGCAGTTTTAGATCACAATTAGGTGAAATCCAGCAAGCGTATTGAAACGCTCATTAGAGTCTGTTCAGAATAAACAGTCAGAGAAGTGAGTGAAGAACTAACAGCACCACCCCCACTCCTGAAAAGATGTAATTAGAGAAGTGAACATAAAAATGAAGAAAAGTTAGATGGGGGAATTGTTTAAAAAATAAATAAATAAACAATAGCTTGTCACCTGGCAACCTGTTCTGGTCGAAATATGTGGGTATTATATTTCCTTTTGATATGGAAAAAACATACAATGGATGGTGAAAGATAAATTACAGAAATATTAACTATCAAATAAATGATGAGATGGAGGAAAGTGTGTGCTAAAGTAACTTACAGCAGTAGAAAGCATAAAGAATTCAATAAATAAAAGTCGAGGAAACTAACAACAAACCTGACGCCTGTATGTCTTGGACAACAACAGAGATGGTGAAATCTACAGCAATAAACTGTAGAGTTTTATAGCAATAGATGCACTCAAAGGTTTTTTCTTTGATGTCTTTATTCAACCACAGGCTGATGACATGCCAACTCTCTCTTTGAGAGAGATTATTTAACTCTGCGTTTTTCAGACTTTCTTTGTGCAAAATAGGAGCTTATATCCCCTTAAACAGATACATTCTTTCGAAGAAGAGCCATGACATCAGCCTAAAAGAAATGGTGCTCCTTCACCTCAAACGCTGCACTACTTAAAAGGTGAGAGTCACATCACAGAGGGAGGGAAAGAGGCTCTCAGAGCTCTCAATGTCAATTACACCACAAAACCACACACAGTCGAGAAAGCAAAAAACAGCTTCACTTCTATACACAAAAACACACCTGTGCATAACCGAGATTTCCGTTTGAGTTTACGCAAATACAAGCTGAGTTTGCATACAGTTCCTTGTAGTGACAGTGTCACTTCTCCAATGAAGCATATCAGTCCTCTAACTGGTAACCAATAACAGGTTTTTCTTTTTTTTCTTTTTTTAATGCAGGTCAAATTTGTCTCATTCAATGTAATATTACTATTTTGGGCTTTAAGTCTTATTTTTAACTCAAGTATCATATTGCGTGAAACTACAGATGCAAGACTTGTTCAGAATAACCTTGAAGTTTACTACCCTATTTTCAGTATTTAAGTCGGACACAAGAAAAAAAACAAATCTGATATTATATAATAAAAAAAAAAAACTGTTGGATTATTAAAAAAATAAATAGTTTTTTTTTATATTACATTTTTGTTACATGCACCCTTCCCATATG
>NC_056717.1:15211059-15217686 GCF_018831695.1 Puntigrus tetrazona | reverse complement strand
AAATATATAAATGTATTTACATGTAAATACTTTCAAGATATAATATATTATATACTGTGTGTGTTTTAATATTTAAATAATAAATAAACAGTGCAGACACATATGTTATGTAAATTAAAAATGTAAAATTTGGATGCCATTAATCATTTGACAGCACTAATTTATATGTCAATAAAAGCTTTTTAAGGTCACACGCATTTTTATGGTAAGCAAAAAGGATCATTGTTTTTCTAAAGTAATCTAATGTCTTCACAATGTCTCGCCATGTCCCTGAAAAAAATCAATGGATTCCACTAGGGACTACATAATACGGACTCCAGAAACTAGTCTGATTATGTTCAGAGTGATTGTAGAAACGTGTCGTGTGTTTATTTGTACAATCAGAGGTAAACCACAGGAAACCCGGGCATTTCCTGCCTTAAATAATAGGAAGCGAAGAAACAGGGTAAGAGGGTACGGGATGCTTCTTTACATCACATCAGTCTCCTGGACTTTTAGAGCCACGCTTCCTCAAAAGCATTCAGCTTCAGCGGAGACAGATAATAACAGACGTGATACGGATGGATTCTCTCAAAATCCACCTCTGCAAAGCGAGATAAAGCACCGATTAGAGCCCAAAATTATGAGCTACTATTCACACACACCATTTAACATGGAGTGCATTTGCCCTTGAGAAAAAGAACTTCCCGCTTCCCGAACCCAATCTGATTGACTGAATGATTTGTTTTCAGAAGGCTATAAATAACACTCTATTTTACCCCTTAAAATGCTGTAAACCTAATATATACACAATACACATTTTCATGTACGTTACTGATATGTCTCGTGCTGGTAATGGGTCTTCGGGGAATCAGCATTCGTCTGTGGTGTGATGAACGAGTGCGTTGTCTGGCATGCACTTAAACGTGACATCTTGACCGCTTGTAAACTCTGCATTTCGCCAGATTTTAAACTTATATATAATACATGTGGCAGGATGTCTTGCACTTTGAAGAACTTCGCTGCACACCAGGAACATCGACGGAGTCAGTTTGACAGTTCGATTGTTGATATGTGCATGTCTACAGCTGCCTACCGGGTGCAGAATTTGATTCCTGTTTGACAGCCCTCAATGTCCTAGTTTAACACCGCACAACACAATACGGTATCTACCAACAACTATGCTCCAAATGGTCCGCGGTACAATCTGTGAGATAACAAAATGCGTAGGCGATATTGAATAGAGCGGATCCGGTAGATCAGTACATGGAACGAATTTGAAAGTGTTTGTTTATGTAACATATGTATGTGTTCTGTGTATATTTANNNNTAAGTATATTTCTTAAATATAAATTTTCTTAAATATATACATTCATGTGGTTGTATTTATATACATAACTAGCGTAGATAATTAGATAGATATATATACATACATATATACATACACACAGTTAAGTTGGCCTGATGTAAGAAATAAGTTTTATCAGGTTCTAGGATTAGCCTACACTGAATCTTGGGAAATGTAGGTCATGGCCTTTACCTTATATGATTTTATCCTGGTCATGAAGACAAAAATGAACATGTTTCACGCACTGATAAGTGTGCATGTCTGTGTCAGAGGTGCATTCTGGACAGAAAAAAAAGTGTCCATGCATGAAAAGCAAATTAGCATGCCTCAGTGTGTGCGCCAATAAGCAAATGCATGTGTGTGTGTATGTAAAACACTTGGCCTGGATAGATGGGGAAAGAGGGTCAAGGGATTGGTGAGTGGTGAGGTAAGGAGGGGAGGGGGTGAAGGGTAGAAGCCCGGTGAGAGAAAATGAGAGATCTTGGAAAAAAAAACAAGTGTGCGCACAAAAGACAAGAGAGAAAGATGGACGGCCCTCTCCCTCTCTCTTTATTTGTTCTAAATAAACCTAGTTTATGCTGGCTTGTGCACGAGCCACACAAACCACACTCTCTAGGGGTACAATTTCACATCCCCCTAATTACAGTGGGGTGTAGCGTTTCTTATTGCATCCTGCCAACGATTGTGCACACACACAAGGTCACGGAACGAATGAGAGGCCTGTCGTTAAGGTCCTTATTAAGTTCATTAAGTGCGGTTGTGATCATTTGCATTAACTAAAAATAGTAATTTTACGCCCGGAGAGTGTGTTTTGCTGTAGCTGTGTTTTATTTTCAATGGCAGATGTAAAAAGGCAGCGCATTATTCTTCTTTTCTCCTTGAGAATCGAGAATAATGACCTCTTCTGTACGAATGTCTTGCACATGGTAGGAGTGTAGTCATGGAGACCTTGTTAGCTGTCAAGAAAGGTACCGCATTTTACTATTACACTCTTAGACTCACACACACACGCACACACACACACACACACACACATCCAACCGCATTCTAATGCTTTCCCAGAAGTCTACGGTGGTACTGAAGAGAGTATAATCAGTATTGCAGTATAATCCTCCGTCTGTGTGTGTGTGTCCCAAAACTGTCCCGAAACAGCTTGCCCTATTTTTCTTCCCACAAGCTCTCTCACTCCTTCTCATTTACATTCCCAGTACAATGCAAGTCCCCCCCCTCAACTTCCCACCCCCCTTTATTTAAGGGCCCTGAAAAGTGAATGAATGTAGGCCATTTGGTCGCAGCAAGTTCCTCTCTCTCATTCCTGAAGCACCTCTATCTCTCCACCCTGGGCAGTGGAGTTCAGTAGGGTGCTCGGTGTGCCTTCAGGTTAATCTGTGGAGGTAGCAGATGCTGGTGATCATTAACCTGAGAGAACCTCCTAAGTTCTATTTCTGAGTTTGGCATCTTAGCTTCCTTGCGGAACCAGAGCAGTGAAATACGAGAGAGACCCAATTCGCTGTGTCGCCGCTCGTCTTCACATTTTCCCTCAAGTTTATGATATTCTCGGTCTGACGCCCTCAGAAAACGCCACAGAGGGCTGGGCGGTATGAGCAGCAGAAATTTCTCAACCGTTAACTATATTGTTTATATATAGGCTGCATATAATTATACAGTATACACTAGTGTTTAAAAGTTTGAGGTTGCTAAGATTTTTTAGTTTTGAAAGAGATTTGTGAAGAATGCAGTGACTTGGTCAAAAACGATTTCTATTTCAAATTAATACTGTTACCTTTCTATTCATCGGAAAATACTGAATTGAAAAAATGCATTGTGGTTTTTACAAAAATCAGCAGCACAGCTTTTTCAACATTAGTAATAATAATATTATCGGACGTTTCTTAAGCAGCAAATCAGCATATTAGAATGATTTCTGCGGGATCATGTGACACTGAACACATTGAATACATTAAAATAGCTAACAATTTGTTTTACTGTTTAAAATAAATATAACCAACTCTAAACTCTAACGACAAATTAGAAACACAGTTACACAGTTTACCACACTAATATAGAATTCAACTGATCTCAAGTGTGGAACTCTGCTTATTTCAGCATATTATTACTTCAGTTTAAACATGGCTCATGCGGTCCTATTTATTATATATTAGTTATTTCATGAATATAACAATGTTAAAAGGGATAACCACTGATTTCATATGGACTATTCGAACAATGTCTTTAGTTTGGTTGCTGTCTTAATTAGTCTTAATTTGTGTATCGAAGTTGAACAAATGTATTTAGGTATGAAACAACATGAGAGTGTGTAATTAATGACAGATTCAAATTTTTGGGTGAACTATCCCTTTAAAGCTGTTTCTTTACCAATGCCAGACACAATGCTATCTTATGCAATATATGAATATAATTTTGGGATGACTTTTCTTGCCAGATTGACCATTATCGTAATATATACTGTACTTTCAAACCTCCATATAATATTTGGGTCACACCACCAACTCCTTAGCAGTCACAATCACCTCTGCCAGTGTAAAATACACATTTTCCATCTTAGACCTCCACGACGCAAGCCGCCATGTTCATTTCAGTAGAAAAAAGGATTTCATAAATGTTTTTCTTCCTCACATGTATCCCGGACCACCTAACACCTGTACTGCTAACAAGTATGGCTAAGTTTGTTCCTGCGTGGGAGAGCCCCCCAACCTATCTTGAGGAATAAATGAACACATTCATCCATTGCTGAGTGGAGCTCTGTCCCCACCGCAAACCAAAAGCAAACAAGCCCGAAGCACTGTTCAACTGTTCGAGACCATTTCTTCGGTTTCTTCTTGGCTGCGTCTGCTCCTTTAAGGCCCACGGTGGATTTGATACACATTCTCTGTGGTAGTTTTGTGGTCCTGTATTAGTTCTCCTCCCTTCATTTCCCATATGTCTTCTACAGTATCCCTCCACCCAAATCTGTTTAATTCCACTGGCTCATGCATGTGTTACAAAACAATTTAGAAAAAGCACAAAAAAATGCTTAAAGCTTTATGGTTCGATTCGCAGAACAGCTGTGACTAGATAGTGGAATGTACTATTCACCATCATATACTTCATAATATAAAATTATCCTCCATTCTTATATACACAATGGGCCTCACTGAACAAATGTGAGCAGAATAAATTTCAGTGTAAATTGTAAGAAAAATTGTGTAAATTAATCTTAGCCAAGCCCTGTCTTAAAATCCACTTACTAACCCTGCCTTATTTTTTGTTCTTTTTAATGTACGTCTATGAAATGAACTGGATGTGTAAAAAAATGTAATGTAAATGTAAAAATACATAAATAAATAATAATAAAAATATGACAGAACAAAGTTGCCATGCATAATATGTGCATAACTTAAAATAATACTTCAAAAATGCTTCTAGTTTATGTAAAAATAACACATTAAGAGTACATTTAACTGACAATCATGGGAATCTTCAATTCATTCAAATTTGATGTTAAGTAAACCCAGGGAGGCGGGTCTTAGCGAAGGATCTCGTCGCAGTTGATTCTGCTCATGTTTCTTGAATACGCAACGTTGATAACGACTAGTTATACTAACATCAGCAAGTTAAAATGTCTTTAAACACATTAATGACGTACAATACCCCGTATATGTCATCCTCAAGAGAACACTTGATACATTTTCAGCGTTATTCACTCTTGACACTTTGCCGCGTATTACATAAGTAACCCACACCCTGCGGTAACCGATAGCTGCTTCTTGTATTTAACACAGAGGAACCCGAGTTCATAGCCCAGGGTGTAACTGACAAACTCCATTGAGTCACTGAAACCGAAACTGATCTCATAACGGCCATAATTTCTCCTAAAACCTGATGTTATTAAGTACAGAAACTCCCTGTTGGCTCATTTACATGACTTACCTCTCATACTCCTGGTTGTCATGGTCACACCGAGCGTCCTTGTGCTTCTCCCAGTCCTTGCCGTGGCGGCACGTTGTTAGGGAGACAATGTCCTTGCCATTGTGGATGTGATGCAAAGCGTTGCGAGTGTCTGAGCCAATGCCCGTCAAGTAACGTTTACCTTTAAACATCAACAAGTACTTCCGTCTCGGCGGGACGGTGTTGCGAACTAACCAGCCTCTCTCTCCACCCTTCTGAGGGTGTTCTTTAGAGAACAAAGGGATGGAAATGTCAAAACCCGGTCGGAAGTGTTCCGTATTCAGGCTTGCTTTGGCCAGGATAGCCTGGCCCACGTTAAAACCCAAGTCCTCGGTGTAGTTGGGCCAGGTTCCGGAATAAAGGTTGAAGATGACATGGTTCCGCCCGTCGTTCCAGAGCGGGTAACCTCGAATTCGCTCGTCCATGTTGGGCATGAACTGCGTCGAAAGCTGGTCCCTGTCCAGCGTGTCGATGCCCAGCACGAACAAACATGCTTCTCGAGGGTCCGACGTGAAATACCGCGACTCTGCGACGGAGGTGAGGATCTTGCGGTAACTCTCGGACACCCGCTCGCCCTTCTCCGGCGGATAAATGTAGACCCGAAAGCCGCTCTGCCCTTGGCATCGGGCGAAGTCAAAGCAGGTGTCCATCCTGCAGCGACTGTCCTTGTAGATTCCGGCCCACGACTGCCGCCGCTGCCTTGGCGAGTCACCCGGACCCCCGGCATTTTGTAGCTCGGCCTGGTCGGCGTAACCCGGGAGCAGGTCCCGATCCAACCAGTTGGGCCAGGGCCTGGCCACCTCCCCCCTCCTGTGGGTGATGAGACCCAGCAGCCGTTCCTGCAAGCCACCCCAGTAATAGAGCAGCAGCCAGCAGCACGTGCACAGGCCCAGAAGCACGTACTTCTTGCGTGCCTGCATGAGGCCGTCTCTCTCACCCTCTGTGCTCCAGGGCTGTCCCGGGAGCTTCAGCAGGGGGGAGACGGGATGGACAGCAGGGGCCGAAGCTCCAGCATAGCACCAGTGTCCACTTGTCCATCAGCGACAACCAGTGACACGAATGCGTTCTTTTTCTCCGTTTGGCTTGTCTGTTCAGAGGACGGTAAGCCCACGCGGCAGAAGTACGTGTGTGCTCCGCTGTCGTCCGCTGGAAGTGATGCAGTGCAATTTCTCCTCTCTTGGTAGTCCTTCTCTCTGCATGGCTCAGTGAATCCCCTCTGCGTTAGCCTAGCAGAGAAATTAACAACACACTTCAGTACGCAGCCTTCTGTTCATTTATATCAGTATTGCCATGAACACACACTCTTATCCCATCCGCAAACACCCAACAGATTCAAACACATGAAAACATTA